>NW_026783516.1:0-31513 GCF_949774975.1 Lagenorhynchus albirostris | reverse complement strand
AATGTGAATGGTCACACACTCTGTATATATGATCAGAACAAAGACATTTATTCCTTTGGGAGGAAAGCAAAGACCAAAAAAATTTACTGCTAATTACACAACTGCTGTATGAAGAGCAGGGAATAAAGGACGTTAAGCGCTTTACGCTAATTCCGTGGTTATGAAAATAATTGCTCAGTTCAAATTATTTTAACTAAATTAATTCTTTAGTGGATATTTCAACCAGTGCGACATAATAAAATAATTGTGTAATTAGCAGTACATTTTTCAGTGCTGCCAAGAGTACAGTCTCAGAATGAGTAACAGGAAGGAGTGGCTCTCAACCGTATCATGCGTGGAGAAGAAATAGGAGGTGGAGATAAAAGGAGAAAGTGAAACAACAGCAAATGGCACCCAAAAAGTCATCCTATGTGAAAGAAAAGTAAGTTAAGAGGTAAATGACAGCGTTTCCAGCCTCTTCACTCACTTGTGTTTGTTAAAGACAGGTCTACATCAAAATCCAGCTCTGTACTATGATGAACAGACTCAGCTCCCAAAAACGGAGAGGACTTTATTAAAAATGTACTTCCATGTATTTAATTAAAACAAAACAAAACTTAATTTCATAGTATAAGCAAATTGTTTGGGATAAAGTTGAGTATGTGTGCATTTTAGTTTTGTGAAATGGACTTTGGTCCCTCTTTTCATCTTCATGGTCAGCTTACTGTATACGAGGGAGCATGATTACATATACATACACACACACACACACACACACACACACACACACACACACACACGTAAATCATTTAATCATCAGAAAACTCTTCTTTTTCTCATACCCAAGTGACAGGTGAGTAAACTGAGGCTTAAGTGAGTAAGTGGCAGAGTTGAGACTTTGAACCCAGATCTCTTTGTCTCTTAAGTCCACATTCTTAACCCATCCCTCTTAAGGCGAGGAAAGCGCAGGAGGCTGAAGTAATCTGCCTTCCAGCATCTGATACAAGGGCTCAGTAAAACAGAAGCCAGAAAAGAGACTTAAATAAATGAGTATTTCTAAATGTTGCCTGGATTTTTGGTATGTTCAGAGATATCAGAACTTACACTAGCAGCTCTGTGAAGGGCATGGATCCGACCGCCGAACAATTAGCTTCAGGCCCCAAGACTGTGAGTAGAAAAGGGGCATCAAGCTTCATTGAAGCTGACAAGCTTGGGACTTGAAAAAGACGCCTCCACCTAACCTGGAACATCAACACCCCACTATCCGAATCATCAAAACACTCCAAAGGCAACAAAGGCTATTGAAATATAAACAAACACAAATTCTACAATCGACATGCTTGTACTGATTCACAGCTGCCCCAGACCACACGTTCCTGAAAGGCAGGTTGAAGCGCTTGGCAACAATCTGACATACATTTGTTTGAAATCCCTTCATATTTAAGAGACAGAGCAAAAGCATAGCCAAGAGCAGCAGGGGAAGGGGGATCCCCAAGGGTTTAGGCTAGACATCAGTCTAGGGAACTGTAAAGCTATGCATATGCTGACTGTCAATTCTCAGGCCCTGAGAAATGCGATGGGAATGGAAAATACTGAAAGGTTCCACCTCAGAGAGGGGGGAGCCTGCAGCTTTCTAAGCGTTCTGAGCAAAGCACATCTGCATGAACGGTGAGCACATAGCCTTTCCAGCCTGTTCTTAGCACCCAGGTGCCAACCCTGCCTGGAGCCTTCATTGTTACACAACAGGGATACACCACAGCAGCCGCACGTACCAAACAAGGGAGCAGGGCGGTAGGGTGTTTCCACAGTGCTCTGCTCTCTCAAAACTGGAACAGATCTTATTGGCTTGAGGCGAGATTATCTGTTAGAAGCTGAAGGTAGACATCAGGCATACACAAGCTGCATACACATAATGTCTCTCATGAGTTCATTATGTCCGGCTGACACTGCATTTCAACATCCAAGTAATCAGAGACTTTATAATAGACTTTCATTCCAGTTAAAGTTTTCAATAAATGTTTTTTATTGTTATTTATAACCTGTCCCAGGAAAAAATAATAAGTATAACATGAAAAGCCAACTGAGAGTGACCCTGTAGCACCAGCAGCAAGGCAGCTTAATATCACTGGGATTTGCATCCTATCAAGCTATTCATGCTGAGGCTGGGACCCTGGTGCTAATTTCTAGTAAATTTCATGCTTGATGTCTCCCTGTTGTGGGTCATTGCCGGTTCGTCTAAATAAACTGCTTCCAAATGGCTCTTCCATCTAAATATTCAGCCAGTTTTTATAATTTAATTTTGCATTATGCTGAATAGCCTTCCGGCCAGATAGAGCTCATTGGAAAAAAAGCACCAATACCATCTTGACGTGCTTTTATTTATTTATTTATATTTTTACTGCTTGAATTAGACCTCCTAGGCCGACTAGTAAAGAGGTTATTTTCCCCCCCTCCACTAATGTCAATTTTCAGCATAGCAAGAGCTGTCTCTAATCTTTTCCTACTCAGTACACACAATTTTGGAGTCATTTTACCCACAGTGCAGTCGGCTCCTGGCTGTGTGTTTGTGTGCACTCAGGGATGGCATAATTGTTTATTTTCCCTCCCTGCATAATCCCCAGTCAGTATTGAAACCAAAACTGCAAACATCTCCCCAAGGGATATGGAATGACTCTCAGCTTTGGTCCCTTTACATGAGATAATACATAGAAAACATCCTGGCCTGCATGTAACTATGAAAGGGGGGTGTTCCTCCCCTCCTACTTTCACACTGATCTCCATCTTCCCCAAAGCTTATCTGTCTTAAGTGACGTGTAAACGGATGCAGCAGCAGCACCAAAATTCAGAAAACAGAGCTGGTCCTGCTCCACATCAGGCCAACAACTCGTTTTTGATTAGGGACGGGGGTGGGGGTGGGGAGTTACTATTTAACGGGTATAGACTTTATGTCGAGGATGATGAAAAAGTTTTGGGTACAGACAGTAGTGATGGTTACACAACACTGTGAATGTATTTAATGCTGATGAACTGTACACTTACAAATGGTTAATAGAATAAATATTACGTATATTTTACAATTAAAAACCCATAACTCATTTCTGAGTTCTTGCAGTTTCCTGTCACAATAACCCCAAAGCAGAGGGGCGGTAGGTGGATAATTACTTTCTCAGGAACCTAGATATTCTATTCTTGGGATATTCTAGTAGATCTGGTTCTGGCCCTAGGCTCTAAATTGTGCTACAGGAAGTAAGACAGGTCTGTGTTCTCATTTTTTAGCTAAATGATCTTGGGAAATTTACTTAACCTAAGTCTCAATTTATGCAAATTGTGGATAATAATATAACTTGCCCCTTAGAGGTGCTTGTTGTGATGATTATGTAAGATAATGCATGTAAAATGGTTAGTGCAGTTTCTGGTGAAAAGAGCCCAATGAATCTGAATTGTTGATGCTCTTATGGCTATAGGGCGGGCAGCCAATCTGGGCCTGAGCCAAAATACGTCGCAGAATTAAAGCTTCCCCTACAAGCGGCACATCGCAAACTTTTGAGCTCTAAATTCGTTAGGACAAAGTAGCCAGGCTGACGTCTCCTAAGTAATGTCAGGATGCGTGAATTCTCAATGGCTCCCCAGAAGAGAGGTAACTGAGGAGTCATAGCATTGCCTTCTCTCCCAAGTCAATGTAAATCTTACAGCCAGGGAATCTGGGATCGAGTGAAATCTGATGCTAAATGCATCTCATATACATAAATGAAAGGGATTTCAGCCACCCCCTCCCCCGCCCCCATACAATATCATCCTCCTTTGAACACTGTGGTTATTATTATTTTTTTTTTTACATCCTTATTGGAGTATAATTGCTTTACAATGGTGTGTTAGTTTCTGCCTTATAACAAAGTGAATCAGTTATACATACACATATGTTCCCATATCTCTTCCCTCTTGCGTCTCCCTCCCTCCCACCCTCCCTATCCCACCCCTCTAGGTGATCACAAAGCACTGAGCTGATCTCCCTGTGCTATGCGGTTGCTTCCCACTAGCTAGCTATTTTACGTCTGGTAGAAACACTGTGGTATTTTGTTTATACTTTATACATTATGGGTCTAACTTTCTGCACAAGACATTCTTCTTGACTCCTTCAGGCTTCAAGACTCTTTTCTGACTTATTTTTGTTTTCTGTGAAGTAGCTAGCTAGCATAGCTCCTTGCACATAGGAACTCAATAAAAATGTGTAGGATTGACTTATTTAACCTATACTCTCAATATCTCATGGTATTTCCACTGATTTATTATCTTGGTCAAAAAGTAATTCAGCTGGAATAGCTTAGGAAAGTATACAACCCCTAATTTGCATGTACAGTCCACGTCTCCCCAGAGAAAGTGCAAAATGTGGTAGCTGTCCAGTAAATATAGACAAAGGGGACCTTTTCAGCTAAAACAAAAACAAGCGCCTACTCACCTACATTTGGGCAGGGAGGCTGGCCTTACAGGCAGGGGTTTTCTTAGCCAGGTAAGGGAAAGTTGCTGGCATGAGGCTCTAACCTCTCTCCACGCACAGCTGATAACCTATAAAAGGGTAACTTCCCCAAGCTTTTCCTCCCTCAAAGCTAGAGATGCTCCTGCCCCAAGCTACTTCTGGGTGCCTTACTGAGAGTTCATTCTTTCACATTTTACATGTCCTCTGATCACTCCTTTCACTCCAGCAGTACCAACTCCTCCCTCCGTCTATTCCCCTAATCCATTCTAGGGTTTTCCCTGAGGAATGAAGTTGACACTTATCAGCATACTCATCCCCTCCCGGCACGTGGTCTCTGGCCTCCGCCTGGCCACGAATCTCTGGCCATTGGGGAGAAAGCTTCACAACCCTTGAGAGGTAGTGGGTGTTTCCCTGAACCATTCACACGGAGGGTTCTCAGCGACTGGCACTGGGCAGAGCCTTTACAATAACGGTCTAACATGCTGGAACCACAGGCCCAGGGCTGTTGTTGGAAAATCAAACATGTCACGAACCGCCACAAAGGGAAAGCCTCCGGTATAGAATTTGTTCGTTTTCTTCTGGTGACAGCTAATTTCAGTATCTGTCTTGGTCATCATAGAGCATTAAAGACGAACACCAACAAAGAGTATGCCCAGAAAAGAGGGACAGAGACTAGGACAATTGTATTTCCCCAGGACCATCAGAACAGTCCAGCACTAGGCTGTGAAAGCTAAATCAGCAGTCCACCTACATAACGCCTAGATAGCTCTGAAATTTTGTATGGAATTGTAAAAATCGAATCTTCCCATTCAAGTTACAACTCAGAAGATATCTCAGAGGGAGCATGATCGCCCCAAAACCTAGGCGATGTGCTATCAGGACACTCATATAAACCCAGCATAAACCCTTCCTCCCCCCGCTGCAGTGTTCAAGGGAATCAGTGAGGCCCCTGCAGCCCAGGGCCAGGCCAATTACCTTTCATCCCACCAGAGAAGCCTCTCCAGTTGGCAAAGACCATCAGAGGCAGCCCTTCACGGTTGAAGTCCTTGATAGCCTGATAGGTCTTAAACGCAGAATCCGGGAACCAAACCTGGCCAGCCTGCTGGATTATCTATTAGGAAAAGCCAAAGAAGACACAATTAACAACACAGTTTGAAGGGGAATCTCTCCTGGGAGAATAAAGTATTACTGTGAAAAACTCAAAATCAAACCAAACCAAAGTTGTTGTTCATCAAGATCATCCTTGAAATAAAAAAGAAGAAAGGATCCTGGCTCTTTGACTTTGTTAAATACTCCTCTTCCTAAGTCTTGATTCCACCACCCACCCCTCCTTAGTCCAAAGGGGGGAACCTTACTGCTTCCAAAGGAAGGATGCAGCCTGAGGCATCCTCCTTCCAGGCTTCCCAGGGCAACTTTAAGTGACTCGACCACACAGCTCCAAGCAAGCCCCCTGGTCAGAGTCTCCACGTGCTCTCACCTCTGTGCCTGGTACAGCTTCCCTGTATTGTGCTTAGTCAGCGGTGCTTGAGGTAGCCCTGATGCATAAGCTCCTCTCATCTCCCTGACCCTTTGTCAGGCTGTGAAGACTTAATCCACCCTTTTGAAAAGGATGGGACTTCCCTGGTGGCACAGTGGTTAAGAATCCGCCTGCCAGTGCAGGGGACACAGGTTCGAGCCCTGGTCTGGGAGGATCCCACATGCCGCAGAGCAACTAAGCCCGTGCGCCACAACTATTGAGCCTACGCTCTAGAGCCCACGAGCCACAGCTACTGGAGCCAGCATGCCACAACTACTGAAGCCCACGCGCCTAGAGTCCGTGCTCCGCAACAAGAGAAGCCACCGCAAGGAGAAGCCCGCACCCTGCAACTAGAGAAAAGCCTGCATGCAGCAACGAAGACCCAACGCAGCCAAAAAGAAAAAAAGAAAAAGAAAGGATGGGCTGTGGCTTTCACATTTGGTGTCGGGGCAGACTTCCTTATTAATTCCAGTAGGAGCTCTTCCACGAGTGCTTGGACAACCAGGACCAGTGGGCCCTCAGCATCATCTCAGCTGCCTTTCTAGAAGACCACATACCCAACAAAAGAAGACTGTTTTCTAGCAACAACAAGACCACTGTAAAGGCCCATTTAATTTTTCAGGCAGAATTTAGCTTGCGGTCCATTTCGAGTCATCTTAAAAGTGAGCTCGTGATGGTCTGAAATCATTAAAGGCTGCTGGCTGCCCTTTCCTCTAAAATTGGTGGTTTGCAATGCTCCCAATATATCCACGGCTCTGCAGAGGCGGAAACACAGCTCCAAGCATGGCGCTCAGGGTACTTGAGGTGACCTACCTTGGCTTCAGAATCCAGGTTTGCAGGATCAGCTGGGATACTTAGTTCCACAGTTCGGGTTTCCACGGCAACTACTCCCACGGGTATTCCTCCTAGCCTGATAAAAAATGAGCCTCGTAAGAACCCAATGTATGTCTACGTTACAGCTAGTCATTTATTTTCCAATCCTACATCAAAACATTAATGGAGGGGGATGTGGAAACAAATATAGGGTCAGGGGGAAATCTGACTTTTCTGGGGGTAAAATGTTACTCTACAGATTTGGTAAAAATGGTAAATTTGGTAAATATGGAGGGAAATTGCATATTTACCAAATATGATTGGTAAATCATAACTGGTAACTGATTCTGCCCTCAGGATCACTCCTATTCTCCACCACAGGATAAATTCAAACCAAGGGTGGTACCAGGGGAGCCTCTGCATTTAGACTCAACAGCCTAGTACGTGTGGGAGATCTTGTACACACACACAAATGAACACACACACACCATCACTGTGGTTCCCAAGTGAAATTTCTCAGTTCACCCTACAGCATGTCTTTGGTGAAGATGAAGGGAAACAGTCTGAAAGGCAGTAGGAACCTGAAACTTCATTGCTGGAACAGACCTGTAGTTTTCTGTGGAGTATTGATAACGTGGTTCCTGGTAAGATCTGAGGGTACAGTAGGTCTTACCATTGGGCGTGTGGATGGGGAGTATGCAGGTGTGTTACGGGGATGATGAAAAACGTGTGCCAAGTGTAGGGAGGTGGTTGAACAAGCCCTTAACTTTCTCTTCCGTTGGAAAAGAGCAACGGGACAGGGTTAACCTTCAGAAGTCATCTTGGTTGAACAGGTGATCTATACTGGAAGGATAAATTTAATCTCCAAGCTCTGTTAATTTAAAAAACTGTTCAGGAGCTCAAAGCCTCTGCATCTGTACTCCATGATACCCTCCCACACTTGGTCCTCATAAAGATTTCCTAGTAAAAGTCAGGAGGAGATCGAGAAAGTGAGTGTGAGCGAGCCTGCAAGGTACAGGGTGAGTCCTCACTCTGGAAAATGTGATTCAGTCTTTACCTTCTCAGCTGCATTCCTTGGGGTTGGGGCCGGAACGGGTTATAGTCTCTCATTCCCCACAGCATCTCCATAACAAACTTTTCCATGAAGGATGGTCTTTGGTTGTTATAGTGGCTACTGGAAATGGATCCTTGTCATCACAAGAGGCCTGACAGGGGCCTGAGGGGGACCACCCACCCCCTTGTCACTTGCCTGCACTGAATCAGAATCAAAAGCTCTCTAGACAATCAGACAACGAGCAGAAGGTACACAGGAGGGTTTAGAAATATTTCTGTTCACAATGATTAACAATCCAACTGGAAACTTGTAATTGCAAAAGCCACCCTAAATCGGTAACTTATAACTTATATATTAGGGCCCACGTGACCTAATAAAGAACATCTTTATCCGAGTATTACAGTTATTTATTGAACTTGAAAACAGCTCAGAACAACTTCTGTTTTCTATTATACTACATATAAATTTTATCAGGCTAGCACATGAAGATGCTGCATCTTGTTTTATAGTGTGTCCCTGGACAAGGTGCCATGGAATAATAAAAGACAATTTACAGCCAATAGCACACATATTCCAAACATACATACCAAAGATGAGTTTTGGCAGCACTTACAGTAACAATCCCAGAAGAATACATTTATATTTATTTCGCGAAGTGCCATTGCTTTTGAAAGAAGCTAGCTCCATTTGTGCTTTATATACTTGTGACCATGTGTATGTGTTTGGAGTAAGAAGCCCAGGACTCATCAGATGGAAAGAAAGAAAGAAGTCAGAGTGAGTGCCGCAATAAACAACGGCAGAGCTAACCAAAGCCAAGCTTGACTGAACTTGCTCACAGAACAGTCCTGTTCTTCCAATCATAAGTGTAAAGCATTATTCTCCTGTTTCTCATGGGAGGATCTTAAAGACCTTAACAAAGGTCTGGCTTTCTCGGTCATGTTTTTTAAGGACGGGAAAACTGAAGCAGAATGGATAAGAGACACAGTCTCAAAAAAGTTGCTTGTAGTGCCCTGTGAAGACTAACAAACCAGTAGGTCCTGAGTGGGGGGCTCCTCCCCAGTGGGAGTTCTGCCAGGCACAAAGAATAACCCCTCGCTGGGACTCGGAAGCCTGCGGTGCGGCAGAAGCCTGGGAGGCCGGAGAAGATGGGAGCTGGTCCCTGGGAGTCTCGGTCCGGGCAGACTCCAGGCTGAGTCTTACTCAGAGCCCCAGTGAAAGATCCCGCCTGGTGGGATTTGCCATCTGATGGCTCCTGGTCACTGGCAGCACAAGGCGTGCTGACCTGCTGGACGGAGAGCACCACAAAGCCTAGAATTATTTTTGAGGCTGGAATCTAAATCTCAACCCAGTGTGGCATGTTTGAGAATCTTGGGCAGGTGCCACTTTTCACAAGGATAAGGAAACCTGATTGTCCCTGAGAGGAAGGTGAGCTCCAGACGTGGGTCCCCGGGGCGGCGAGTCTCCGAGGTGCAGAGCCAGATTAAGATCAGCCTCGGCGGTGCTCGTTACGGCGAGCCTGGCAGATTATTTCGAGCAGAGCTCGCTGTTGAGTGAAGCACTTCTTAGAGTGGGTATTAAAATTTAATAGAAACTTCAATTTCCCCCTTGAAAACTAGAGGTATCCCTGCAACCTATTCCAGCTTATTTGACCCACTCCTCTTTCAGGTAAATTTTTTTTTTTTTTTAATTCAAATCTGATGATAAGCCAGTACAGTGCATTTGTTACTTGAATAATCTCAATGCCATGAAGGAACTTCTTCCGGTTACACAGATCTTTTGGGTGGGTTACAGAGAGAAGTAGATGAGTCTGATTCACTGGCCATCTACTCCTGAAAGAAAATGGTCTTTGGGGGATAGAGTGGGGGATAGCTATGGCTATTGTGGTTGGGCTGTACAGCCCCAGAGAGCTTTTCTTTCGGTATTATGAAAAGGAAGTGTTGCCAAAACCAGACTTCAGATTAAACGCATCATTAGAGTGACATGCTAAATGACCACTGGGAACCAGTGCTCCAGTTATGCTGCCTTGGGCATGACTATAATCCAGTATGCTGAGAAAGTTTAGACAAAGAGAACGTTATTGGTAAAAACCTATACAGCCCTTTCTTTTCTTGTTTTTAGTTGGGAGGAAAAAGAGCTTCCAAAACAAAAGAGCGCTTACCTGGCTCTGCCAACTGCCACAGTCTGTGCCCAGGGCTGCATGATCTCTGAGAAAGAGCCATAGTCAAAAAATCCACTCAACCACTGACCTTTCTGGGCTACAGAAGGGAAAGAAAGAAAACAGAAAATTAAAATGGTCAATTCATTCAAAATACACTGGAATTGGCAAATTGGCGGTTGGATTTGGGGGGTTATTTGTTTTTAAACGTATTATAATAGATGGAAACATTAGGCCCCTGAATGTTCATCTGCCTTCAGACCTCCTCTCCTATTTCATTTGCTAGTCTGAATAAAAAGAATCATTCATCAGCAAAAGCATCATTTATTGTTAAACGATGGGGTTCAGCTAGCAGAGAGAGTTTGCGTCTTTTAAATAAATAACCTGGCTTTTTTCAAAACACCACAAACATTTGTCAAAAGGCAGCCAAGTCATTAAAGATGTTTTCAAGAAGTGTATTTCTATTTTAAAACTTAGCTTACAATTTTGTTTGATTCCAATGATTTTCTTTTCATGGAAAGCTTAAGACAGCCAAATGGTAAGTATTAATGATCAGAGGAGGACCCAAATTTGAGGAAAAGAAAAGGGACTCAGCTTCTCTGCTAGAAAAGCAACAAGATACATCCGCTTTATTTACTGCTCAGAAAGTATAATCTTACTACAAGAAAGGGCCATGCCTGTATACTCTTGATAGGAATCAAAAATATAATGGTTCAGATGAACACACTTAATGTCATTAACCTCCTTTGTGCATAGAATTTCCTTCACTGGCAAGACACACAAACTTTCAACATCTTAGTTTAAGATAACTTCTGTTCCACAGGTATCCATGTTTGACCAAGGCCCCATAAAAGCTTCTGCAAATAACTGTTTCCTGGCTGCCCTCTCGGCTCATAGTTTCTCAGCGAGTCTTCTAATTTGAACATGGCCCTCCGCCCCCTAAAAACTCAAGCCCAAAACCAATTAAAAGTGGAGATCCGAGCAAGCTAACCTCTGCTGACTTAAACAGGATGGAGAGTGTTTTATCAAGACTCAACTTGTAATTACTGTGTTCTACATTCCTTGCCTCTATGGCCCCAGTGTAAAATGTGATCATCCATTTCAAAATTATCTCTCTATCATGAGCCCAAAGCCGATCGTTTAGATTCTGGTCTCGTGTTGGGCATCAGTTTGAAGAATATCACGGCACTATCTCCTCTAATAAATGACTTTAACTTTTCACCTAGGAGATATCTGCTTTAACTTATCACAGGGAATCATCTGCTTTCTTTAACGCTTCCACTAAATTAAAATCTGAAGTCACTCGATTTGGGAGCGAGTGTTAGCTGCACAAGAGACAGCAGGATGAATTACTAGGGAGTCGATGAAAAAATATTATCCAAAACGCAGAAAACTTAGTTTATCACAAATTCATTTTATTCTGTGGATCTCATTAATAATAGCCAGGATAATGCCCATCTACACACACACACACACACACACACACACACACACACACACACACATACCTGTTCACCCCATGAAAGAGGGCTCAAATTTTGATAAAGGTTCTAAACCAAACTTCTAAGTACATCAGGATATTGAAATTCTAACTTTATATGCTTGGATCATTTGACGGTTCTTACTTCAGTAGTAATGATTTGGAACCACAGAATTCATTTCAAAATGGAAATTGTTTTTCTTTCAAACCCCTCCTGTCTTATATGTTGACTGACAGAGGGGAGTCATTGGTGGGCGATGGCCATTGCAGGTGGGCTTTACTGGGCCTCCTCAAAGAAGAGCAGGTCATGTTCAATTCAGATGCAGAACTTAGAAGCCAGCTAACGTGGCATCCCGTAATTCCCAGGAGAACACTCGCTAAGTCTTGTTCTGAATTCTGCCAGAAAAGTCCTGTATTTTAAGGCTGACAGGTATCTTAGGTTCATAGTTCTTATTATAAATCTTGGTATAAAAATGAGAGGTAGGGAAAAAGATTACTATGGTGATTTTTCTGGTGATGTAAGAAAAAGTATTTAGCTTTATTAAGATGAACAAGAAAAGGCATTGAAGACAACAGGTAACATTTTAAATTAAAGTCAGCCCTCCTCTGGTGATTTTTTTACACTATCTAGAGTTAGGCTTCAGATTAAGCACAACTCCTACGTATTAGCTGTGAGACCTTGCCCAAATCACTTAACTTCTCTGAGCCTGTAAAACGGTCATCTCTTCTTATCTCTGAGCAGTAGTAAGTCCAAATAAGATAGTGTATATGGAAGTGCTTTACAGGCCCACGTGGCTTAGTGGGTGCCCACAAAGGTGTATTAAGTCTTCCTTATGAAGACTTCTTTCTCTTTCAACAAAATCACAATGACTCTTAAGTTTAAGGAATTATCTTCTGCATTCCATTCTTCTTTTAGATATAGCCTTTTTGGGAGGAAATAGTTGCAACAAACATGGAAAAAAGAACAAACACTTTCTCAAAAAGCCTAAAAAAAATAGATTCAAAATGTAGCAGGGGGGTTTGGGGCTTCACAAAAGAACTTCCCACTAAATAAGGTTTGTTAAAATCGCCAAATGGACAGACAAACAAGAATGTACATTTGCCTTATGTGGAGTTGCCTCTTTTTTCCCCTCTTTTTGTTTTTTAAGTTTGGTAAAATCAGCCCCAAGACAGAGGGATATATTAGACAAACATGGAGGGAGGGCTTGTTCTTACTCGATACAGTTATCACATTAAAAGTTCTGCACAGTCTCTTCATGAATAAATCATCTTACAAAGCAACCTTACATTAATAACTAAGGCACAGATCAATACTATTACCAAAATCATATGAGAAGAAGGGCGCATGCAGGGTGGGTGCCCAGCAACAGCTTGCTGGGAAGAGTGCAGTCACACTCTATAGTGAAGGGTCTCAAAGACCTTTTCCAAAACTTATCTGATCAATCTCTGTTTATAGAGACTAGATGGTCAAAGATTCTGGTCCTGTAATTCTATGACTTTATGGCTTATATTTAACTGTTTTAAAGTCTTTGAGCCCATTAAACAATAAGTGCT
This sequence comes from Lagenorhynchus albirostris, assembly GCF_949774975.1. NCBI lineage: Eukaryota > Metazoa > Chordata > Mammalia > Artiodactyla > Delphinidae > Lagenorhynchus > Lagenorhynchus albirostris. The sequence goes on along the minus strand of NW_026783516.1, from coordinate 18,488 downwards.
CTAATAACAGAAAAGAAATGTATTAATGACTCCAGTGCTTATGACTCAATGGCTGATTTCATTCATTTTTCATTTGTTCTTGAAGGATTTTCCACTTTTTTCTTCAGAGAGCTGTTTTTCAGATTTCCCTCATTTCCAGGTACTTCAGTGGCTTTGTTTTCTTTGTCATATACTATTGTGCAGGAATTGGTTAGTGATTGAAAGGAAGACTGGAAGTTTGAGGGCCAGGGTGCCACAGACCCTCAAATGTGTACATACTTGGGTGGGGACGGCCTGCCAGCATCCAGCGAGGATCATATGGAGTCTTTGTGGGAATAAACTCGATGACTCTATCTATAGGATCCTTGGAATTCAGGAGAGGAACTGAACTGTGTACACTCTGAAAGGAGATTGGGGGGGAAAGAGCACAGCGGTCAGTGAACAACTCCAACTCAGCAACAATCGTTATGGACAAAGACAGCAGGGACCACATATGGAGTCACACCCGTTAGTCCCAATCATCAGCTAGAAGAACCCTAATCTCGAGCCAAGCCCTGAGGAACATGTACAGCTCTCAAGTCTCATGTAGGAGCCTGGCAGAAAGTGGGGCATTCTGACTCCTGGTTTCAGTGTGCCCAGGCTCTCCAGGAAGCTCCCCAGAGGGGTGGATACCGATTACAAAGGGGAAGACCCACAATGAGGAAGAAGCCTTAATAAGCTGGGATCTGAGCCCAGAGAGGACACGAAGGCTTCTGCGGCTGGAAATCATCAGAAAGGGGCCTAAGCAATGAAATCCAAAGGCATTTTAAAGGTAGGAGGCAAAAGATGGCTTTAAGGAAAAAAAAGAAATCAACGGCTTCCAGAGAACATATCGTAAAAAAATCCCTTTACTATAAAACAGTCGCACACGCGGAGGCAGTGAACTCTGCTGCAAAGGCTGGGTGCTACGGGCTTCCTCGGTGCTGGAAGGAAGGGGGGAGGGCTTACCTTCGGCATGTAGGACAGCCAGTGCAGGACAGTGAACACCCCTTCAAAGTCATCACAGACAGTGCTGTGGGTCACCCCATTGTTGTGCATGATCTGGATGCCCCCGAGCTGGTTATTGGAGGTGTACACTTCCCTTCCGAGGACCTAGAGAAATAAACAAGGGAAAAGACATCCGTCCAGACAGAGAGAAAGGCAAAGTCTACTTCGTAATTCCCACGAAATTGATTCTTTTCTCCACAAGACAGAGTCCAGCCTCCGTGGGTTGTGCTGAGGGACTATCTGGACCTTTGTCCCAAAAAGAAAACTTGGAAAACACAAAAGGCTTTTAAACAATCACATATTCTGTTGCAATTTAAACACCAGCAAGCCTCTCTCTCTCTCTACTAGCTGCCACAGATGTGCATGGCATACTTGACTCTGAGCTGAAATCATGGCAGTGGGTAAAGCCTGGACCCTGAGACACAGGCTACGTCATCGCCTGCAGGCCTGGCCGAGCTGCTGCCCGTAGGCACAGTAGAGGGAATGTGCCTGTCTTTTGACAACCTCAAGTGATGAGTCTCAGTTAAATAGAAACACTGTGAGGTTTGGATGCCTCATTTTTTAAGGGTTAATTTCCCCCTTTACATTGGATTTTTAAAGCAAAATCCTGAAGCAACTCATGACACATACATGAATGAACCCTTGAGCCGACAGTCCTCTTTGTGTGCTGGGTGCAGGGTAGTGATTTATACCCAAACCTGCCTCTCCTGCGTCCTTCCCTCCCAAGGTTCCAGGGAATTCAGGGCCTCAATTCCCTGGTGTATCCATCCCTAGAGGAGTTTAACCCTTGTGAGGTTGAAGGGCATCTGCAATTGGAAACCATAAAGTTTCCTTTAAAAAAGAAAAAAAAGGAAGAAAAAATATTCTTCGACTTGGAAATTGTAGGGTTTCTTTTTCACTTGAAGATTGGTTAATAATTTCTTTCAGGGAGGGAGGTTTTCTGACCCAGCAGATGGACGCTGGGCAGCCTGATCACTGACTACCGCAAACTTCTGAGTGTGTAGTAATTGCCAGTCATCTATGGTAGCCCTGGAGAGCTCTTAGCGGTTGCAGAGCGCTTACTGTATTTTACCTTTTCTTTTCCCTTTCCTTCTTTAGAAAATAACCATAACACAAAATTTCTTCCTTACTTTTATTCATTTCCAGTCTCTGGGGAGAAGCGAATAAATGAAAGACCAGCAAATTCTACCTGTATATTCCCATCCTGCCGCTTCCTGTTAGGAGCTGGTTCCCCTGCATGCTGGGTCAGCCCCAACATCAAGACTTGCCAAAGGCTGAGGAAGGTGGTGGCCAAAGCAATGACCTCCATGTGACCCAGCTGGCCTTGGTTCCATTTAACTTCAGCTAGGAAGGATGGAAGACACTCTTCTGAAAGGAATATGGGAAGCAAAATGGCTCTCGGATTACTGCTTTCCTCGCTAAGGAAGCACAGAGAACAAGCCTTTGCAAGCAGCCCTGAGCTGAGTAACACAGCAGCAGCTCCTTCGAAGGAGCCCCCAGATCCAGGGAGGCCGTATCTGACCACTGGGTTCCCGTCCGCCTCTCGGTCTGTCTTTCATCTCAGCCCAGGCGCTGTGGCTCTTTTCTCATTCTCCTGCTGTCTCTTTCCATTTGCCCTCTCCCTGACTGATACACTGATCTCTCGGTCACTCAGCTTTCTGCTCCACTGAGTCCATATTACTAATAACACCTCCGCCACGGCCAGTTTACCTCATGAAGGCAGGAGCACATCATTACAAAATAAACTCATAACTTTGACATTCTAGCAAATACTCGCCGTTTGTTATTTTTATGGCTTTAGTCTTTCTAACAGGCAGAGGGCATTACATACCTGTTTCATTTCTATCTTTAAATGTGTGCACAGGCACACTCGCACATGCATCAGGAAGCAAAACAGAATGAAAAACCAACCCCAAACAAATGTCCAAAGCAGTCAGATGACGGGGGACCCTGGTGGAGGCAGAAACCCTGTCACTCAGGGAGGCCGCGCTCTGATCTGGCTCCGGTTTTATGGATGTCATAAACCTGATGGCCCACAACTGGTCCTTCTGGGACAGACGGCCTCTCTGCCAGAAGTCATTCAGTGTGATCAGCAGTATTTTTAATTATTAAAATAAAATCGGAAAGGGGGAAACGAAATAAAAAGGAGACACTGTGCTGACCCTGAATATCTGATACCCACAATCTATGACAGGAGCCCAGAACTCCTTACTGCCTAGAAGACAGAGCTGGGGCTATTTTCTGCTCAGAAACGCTATTTTCTTTCCCATGAAACACTGTCTCTAGTACTTGATAATGTCCAACCACTTAGAACCTCACACCTCTCCAAAATCAGCAATGAACCCATCGAGGACCAATTTCAGAAAAAGGGACTGAACCAGACCAAGAGATGCTTAGCTGTTCAAATACACCTTCCTCGGATGTCTTTGCCCCTTCATTTCAAAGAGGAAGAGAGCCTCTAGAACTGGGCTACTCCTGGAGGCCCCCTCATCTCCCCATTCTACCCCATATTCTTACAAACTAATAGGAGACAGACTTGGAAGGAGCAAGAGTTTAATAACTTGGTATGTCTTCCCTTTACAAGTGGAAACTCAGGCTCTGACGTGTTGGCATTGTTCTGAAAAGGCGGCAGTATTTATACATTTCTTCTCCTCTGGGTTCAGAAAGAAAACCAGGGCTTACCACAACGAAGAACATTACCCTGGGCTAAAGAAATGTTTGTCATGTAAGAGGATTCATTTAATTTGGGAATTAAAGACAAAAATTATAGGACAGACTAACAGAGTATCCGAAGAGCTCTCTCTGATCAGCCTTATCATATGAGGTAGGGGGTGAAGAGGGGAAGGACACACAAAAATGAAACCTGCTTCACTAACCACAAACAAATGCCAACAATCATAGCTACTTAACAATCAGCGAAGAGAAAGCAGGGGCCTCCAGTTCATCTTCAATGACCATATGTTTGGAGCATGCACCAGGAGAATGAGGGCACACACAATAGCTCCTGATTTATAGGGGTCATTGCTGACTCAAGTGGTTTTAATGATTTTAGAATACTTCACAACAAAAGCTCCAACTGCAAAAGCAGAATCTGGGCGAGGACAAAATCCATTCTGCCTAACTCTGAAATGATTGCGCTGGAACAGTTACACTAACCCTGATGAGCACTGAGGAAGGCAAAGTAAAGAACCCACTGTTTTATTCTTCCATCTACTGCCCTACCAATCTTCTACAGAAAAACCTGGGATAAACAACCCTCATTTACATAATATTTTCATGAAGTGGGCAAGATTCATTCACCAATTTTTTTCCAACTTGGACATATGCATTCTTGTATAAGTCAAGTTGCTTGCCATGTTCCAGTTCCGAAATTATTCCTCTCACATTTTATACTGCATGATACAAACTTTTAGTTTATCTGCCCAACAAGCATCAATAACCACTTAAACACAGGAACCACTCAAACAGAAGTGACTCTGATGAGGCCCCACTTTGCTGCCCCCAGGTCTAAGTGGAGAGGCAGTGCCATGCGATACTAGGAACAGGCACCATCTCAGGTCCCCCGCTGAAGAGTGCCCACGCCGCAGAGCTGAGCCTGAAAGAGGATCTCCATTCACTCTCCATATAAACTTCAGCCTCATCCAGCACTTACAGCTGGCAGACCTGGGAATTAAGAGCGCTGCATACAGCCAGTGATTAGCAGAACGCAAATGTTAAAGGCTCCACGAAAGATGCTGCATAGCCTTTAGAAATTCTGAGATACACAGGAAGTACAAATGAATGCAGCTATACATACATACATGCAGAGGCCTTAGCCACTGCTGCTGTTGCCCCTTATCTAGAGACACTGCAGACAGCTCAGGTTTACCACAGCTGACAGGCAATGAAAACAGTCTAATAGACCGCCTGCTCTCGCCCTTAAATCCCTTTTTGGAGATCAAGATAAACACGTTCTTCCCTTCCCCAGTGCTCCAGACATTTGACTGAAGTGGCAGAGCACTGTGAGGTTTTGTGCAAATGAAATCACTGTGTAATACTGAATGAATGTAGTATTTACTTGTCAGGATGTTTGTCAGCACACAGGCACTGAGATTTCCAAGTTTCATAGATGTAACTTAGCTCAATTGTTTTTAAAAAATTGCTTTTGTCCTGACATATACATTATGTTGGAGACCTTTCGACTTAAAAGCAAATATTTGCAATCATGTGCTGAAGATGTGAAAAATAATGATGCATATCGATGGAATAAAAAATGAATTCTGCTGCTTTCCTCCCTCTATCCAACCTTTCCCCCTTTAAACATTCCTGATGGGTCAGTTAAAGAAGCAGGGAGTACAAAAGTCCTCCTGCATCTAAGAATTAGGCTACACGAGCTGAGTCCTTGCTGCGATACTCCATCTCATTACGGTATTTCTATTCTCAAGAGGATGTGAGGAGGGGTTTTGTAAATTTCCTGAGCAACTGTCATCACTGGACTTCATCCATGATTCTAGATATTAAAGTCATTCTGGGGACCTGTCAGGTTATCAATAAAGGTTTGGCTAAGGCAGAAAGAGAGAGATGAGAAAGAATAAGTGGGAACACGGAAGAAGTATTAAAACGGGAACAAAAGAAAGGAGAAAGGATGAGAGAGGAAAAGGGAGGGGGGAGAAAAGAGAGGAAGGGGAAGAAAATATGCAATAGCTCATCTACTCATGCTGCTAACACCCTCCTCCTTGACCTGACAGGACTACATTTTTAAAAGCTGACAAGTAATTCAATCTCCAATTAACAGTTTTAAGTGGTGCAGCACATATTACTGTGTAAATGTTTCTCCAGGAATATATCCAAGGGTGAATGGAACTAAATCTCCAGGGAGACAGGACCAGTGCCTATGAGACCAAGAATACTTGGGGGTTCCAAAACACAGTCTCTGAATACAAAGACTCAGGGTTACAAGTTCCTCTCCCCACTTTGTTGCCGCTCTTGTCACTGGCAAACCCTCCAGAGCTGGTTGGCAGCTGGAAGGCTAGGGTTGGGGACCGAGAAGGGGCACAGTAACACACTGCTGGTACAGAATGGGAAAGGCTCTGGTGTGAGCCATGGCTGGATTCAACACTGTCCACTGCAAGACCAAAAGTCTCTCAATTAGCAGCAAAATTATAAAGTGATCAGGTTTGCTGATGGCTAAACTGGAGTAAAGGGACGGAGCTACCAGTGGCAGAAAAGATACTCAGCCAAAAAGAAACTGAGGTGATACAGGCCAGAAGTGACACTGGGAAGATCTCTGTTTACTGAGATGTAGGGAGAACAGAGGAATGAGTTAGACGGCAGAAGGATGGTAAGGATTTGAAGACAGGCTGGTGAGGAACAGAGACGCATTTTTAATGTAACTGGGGTAGAGAAGAGCCACATGACAGTTTACTTGTTAAATGTATGAGAACAGGCATAGGCTTCTGGAGTCAAAACTGATGTCAAACGAAATCACTCATCTCAGGGATCCATCAACTGCTCATTTAGCTACAGACTTGAGCATACTGACAATAAATTACTTCCAAAAATAGAAAAAATTTTAAAGTGTGGTCTATTGAGGTATAATTCACATGTAGTAAAATTGTCCATTTTTAGGTGTACATGAAATTTGCCATCACGTAGGCATATAACCACCACCACAATCACCCCAAAAGTTTTCATCAGCCCCCAAAGTATTCTCATTCCCTTTGTAATCAACTCCCTTCTCCCACCTCTGACAACCACTGATCCTTGTGTCTCAACAATATTGCCTTTTCTAGAACGTTATGAGTCTAGCTTCTTTCAGTCAGCGTAATGCATCTGAGATTTATTCATGCTGACGCAGGTGGCAGTAGTTCCTTTTTTACTGCACAGTACTATTCCATTTTATGGAAATAACACACCTTGTCCATCTCTTTGCCTGTTAGCAGACATTTGGGTGGTCTCCAGTTTTTGGCAACTATGAATAAAGCTGCTAGAGACATTCACGTACAGGTTTCTGTATGAATAGACATTTTCATTTCTGTTGAGTAAATACCTAGGAGTAGGATTGCTAGGTTATATGGTAAGTGGATAACTGACTCTATTTTTTTAAAAAAGCTCAACTTTTTCAAAGTGGCTGTACCATTTTGCATTCCCACCAATACACATGAGAGTTCTAGTTGTTTTGCATCCTTACCAACACTTAGTACTGTCTGCTTAGAATTTTTTATTTTAGTTTAGTGGTGTCTAATTGTGGTTTTAATTTGCATTTCCCTAATGACTAATGATAAATATCTTTTTGTGTGCTTATTTACCATCCTTATGCCTTTGGTGAAATGTCTGTTCAAATTTTTTACCCATTTAAAAAGTTACTGGGTTGTTTTCCTATTATTGAGTTGTGAGAACTATATATACGTGTGTATGTGTGTGTGTGTGTGTGTGTGTGTATACACATAAATACACACACACACACATATATATATTTTTTCCAGTCACCTCCAGTGGTTTTTCTGAATAGGATATTGGATGTGAGGTTGGTGGAAGGCAGATGGCTGTGTGACTGTCTGCCTGTGCCCACCAGTGGCGAGGCACAGAGTTTGGTGCCTGCTGGGATCTGGCTTCTTGGGGAGTAACACTGACCTTTCTTTCATCTTTGCAGCCTTTTTGTTTGTGTTTTCTCATTTACATCTGATGGGAAGCAATTTAATGTTTTCCCCTTGGAACACATGAAAAGCTTGTTATTGTCTTTTAGCCTAAATTTAAGCTCCATGAGAGCAGGAATCATCTTTGTACACCCATAGCATAAGAACAGAGCTTTACACACAACAGGCACACAATAAATGCAGGTGAACTGCCATAATTCTCACTGCTCTATCAAAACTCAGCTCTGGTTTGTATTTTCAGCAAGCTGAACTACTATAAGCAAATGAAGTCTTTCCTATTAGTGTTATAATGTGTAGCAGATTCTTTAAGCAAAATGAGTGATTCAATTTTCCTCTCCTTTTAGTTTTCCCCAGTGTAGACACTGGGTTTTCCTTTCAAAATTCTTTACCTGGGCTAGAATTAAGCTAGTAACTCTATGTACTATAAAGTCATATTATACTAGGGTTGCTCTACTGAACTGCATAAACCTGCTTTAGCTGTTGAGAAGACATTTTATCAGAGGGTTAGATAGAAAATGAAGATACCCAAAACGTGATTATATGTTCCAATGGTCTTGACTTCTCATATTTGCATCTTATGCTGTTGGATAAATTTGGGTGAGGGGCTTCCCTGGTGGCGCAGTGGTTGAGAGTCCACCTGCTGATGCAGGGGACAAGGGTTCGTACCCCGGTCCGGGAGGATCCCACATGCCACGGAGCGGCTGGGCCCGTGAGCCATGGCAGCTGAGCCTGCGCGTCCGGAGCCGGTGCTCTGCGACGGGAGAGGCCACAGCAGTGAGAGGCCCATGTACGACAACAACAACAACAAAAATTGGGTGAGTTCTTTTCCTTAATAAACACCGATTTCTCAATTTCTCTTATGTGCAAACTATTTTAAAGGGCTTAAATTCCAGACTCTGAGACATTTAAAAAACTAGGAACCAGTGAAGAATCAACCAGAAAAACCTGAAGCCTGGGCATGATAATCTACAGCTCAATCTAAACAGCTCTGAAAGCTTCTCCTTTCATAATTCAACACCCTGACTGTGTACATCAGCTGATTAGACTGTGTGAAGATGGCCACTCTGAATGAGAGGGGACATAGCCAGATTTGGATCCATGCACAGGGGACATTCCCGAGAATGATGAACAGCCAGGAGTCAGGTTTCTAAACAGTCTCGTTTCCTGCGTCTTTATCATATTCACACAGCAGTCTGTGCACAGCCAGGGACCAGGTCTGTCTTCCCCCTGGAAGACTGAAGTCCTTGCATTTCTAATCTACCAACGTGTGCAGTTCTTGCACTTTTAATTTATGAGCGTGTGGGGGGGACCTCTCTGACTTGGAAACATATTGGCTCGGTCTAATGCTTGGAGATTATTAAACTCAGAGATATGCTCCACTATCAAGTCTACAGATCTTTTATTTAGAAGATATGGTGCTCTAAATGCACAAAGAGCTCCCTGTCACCTTCACATTAAAGCCCCTAGTGCCTGGTAAATGGAATTATATAGCTGTCATCTCCTTTCCCCAAAGTTTTAAGAGTACGATGGGCTCATTTTTTCACACTCCATCCCAGCTTCAGAACTAAGAGACCTACTTTGTATTGATTTAAGGTCTCAGAAATAAATAAACCTGCTTCACCGCTGTGATTCACAACAAATTCATGATACACTATTGCATGATATATTTCAAGCTCTGGCTCTGGCTCTCTTTTTCCTCTGGTGAGTGATGGGGGAGGTGGGAGGTAGTGGGGAGCTGCGAAGCTGACAGCTGGATGGTTATTGGAGATGGCTGCTGACTGCAAATCCAAGAACAGACACTGCTGGAGGAGTATGGGATTTTTTTTAAACTGGGGGGCAGGGGTGAAAAGCTAATTTACTTGGGTTTCAGGCTGGGGTTGGGGGAGAAGAAAGGTTAAGGGGAGAGGAGAGGGAAAGATGGAATAGCAAAGCTTCAACTGAACACTAATTTGCAAAGACAGAGCTATGAACATGTGTAGAAAGAAAGGTGAAGAAAATCCAGCATAAGAAGGCGTAACATCTGACTGGAAGATGAAAACGCCAAGCTGCTCTGCTTAGGGCACTGTGCTGGCAGTCCTCAGGGGGCACTTAGCTTGAGTTCAGGGACAAGGTTTTATTAGAGGCAGAACGTGCAGAGACCCTACACGCCACAGAACCTGTGAAGTGGAGGCATCTCTTGATTCCAATACTCGGGAAGCATCCCAGTCTGGGAGGCTGGAATGGACCCTCTAGAGAGAGGGTAGAGATGTTATGGAGGTCCACACGTATGAAGTGAGCCCGAGACTGCTCCCTGAGCTGAGAGGGTAATAAGCTCTAGCATTTTACATTTGGTTTGTGTGCCCATAGAGCTTAAGATTACCTCAGTCTACAGCACTTTTATTGATTCCTGAAATAAGTACCACCAAACCATGAGTTTTAACCACTACCTAAATATGCAGCACTCAGAAAGACCTATCTTTCAATCATGTATTAGGATCCTGACTTTCGATACGGCAGGTGATGGGCAGGTCTAAAAGCCTTGCGTGATGCCATGTGGCAGTCTCCTACAGTTCCATAGAGTACTACTTCACAGTGGTGAGTTTTAGCTGTTTCTCCAGTAATTACTAAGTATTTCATATTTTCAGCTGGCAAGAATGTTATTTATGAGTCCAATTTCTTTTCTATCTTTGAAGAGCATTTTCATCTTCACTACATTTGTTCTTGAGACAAGACCAGACTCTGAAAGCAAAAATACATGGGAAAGAGTTTGGTTCTGTTAAGTTCTACATAAGCCAGACCATCAAACTGGGAGTTGCTTTGTTAATTTTGAACTACTTTTTAAGAGGTATTAGTTTGTCTTACAGAGAAACAGACTTTAGCCAAATATAAGGAAGAACTTTATACAGATGAAAGGGATTGGCTGAAAAAGTACTGAGCTCCCCTTCAGTTGAGTTTTTCAAGCATAACTGAATGACTATTTCGTAATGGAGTCACAGAGGAAATTCAAACAACAGTTGGGTGGTTGGACTTTTGAGGATCCTTCCACTCCCAACAATTACAATTCTATGGCCCCTTGGTGTCATCATGAATGATATCACCCCTTCCACCCACCATGGGGCATTTATTCTTCCATAATATGGATAAGAAACAAAAAAATTTTGAATTGTTATGCTTTACAACTCCTATTCCTAATCTTGCTAATATGTAATAATTTTACACATCACTGATATGTAATCTCACTAACATAAAATTCTCTCACATGGAATCACTTTTTTGATCCCCCCCCAACTCCTTCCCCCTCATCTATCCTAACACGGTTCCCTGGCTACAAATCGAGATACATCTTCATAGCATAACAGAATACTAGAAATTAAAGACAATTTAAGATTAAGAGAACCTCTGGCCTTCACCTTAAGGTGGGAAACGTATTTTACAAAGAGGAAATTGAGCCCCAAAGAGATTAGAGCCCAATGTTGCTTTACCTAGTAAATGGAAAGGAGAGGAATAATCAAAAGTTTTTCATTTGCTTTTTTTTTTTTAAATAATCTAAAGGCTTTGAAACTTCAAAAAGTTTGAGCACATTTACAATAGTTTGTCAAACATGCTAATTCCTGAGTCTCTATTTAATGCCCAGGCAGAGACTCTCAGCTTTGACTTGATGCTTGTGTGGGTCTCCCGTCCTGAGTCTCTAAGCCACCATGCCCACATGGGCTGTCTTAGAGAGTCAGAGGCAATGGAGCTCTGAACAGCAATTCTAGCAGAGAGCCTAGGATCAGACTTCTGGTATATTACCTTGACTCACTAATGGAGTCCAAGATACCTGGTACAGTTTCCTACCAAACCCAAGGAACGTCAAACAAAAGACAAATAAAACAACCCCCCAGACAGAGTCAGGTGTGCCCAGATTTTGTGTGTGCAGGGGGAAGGGCTTGAAAACTAAGGGGATGTGCCCACTGCAACCCTCTCTGAGAACTCGTTCATAATGCTAACGCGAGGCTTACTCAGGAAGCTCAAATGCCCTCTTTAGAAAGGAGAGCGATCCCATCTGGAGCTTCAGAGCACAGGGCCTGTCTATTGTGAAAATAGGTAGTTAGGGACTTTTAAAAATGCAAATTGCTGGATTGATCCTTAGAGTGATTATGGGCTATTGTATCAACAAGTCCTTGGGGACTCTTGCAGACAGATGAGTGACACATATACTACCCTATCAGGACTGAACATGGGGCCTCTCACATTAATGGCTTTCCAAAGTGTGTGATTGTCTTTAGATAACATCTATAGGGGAAGTCAATACATGAATGTACGCCACAGTGAGGACTGACATCTAACATTTTCTTAAAGGAATTTTTGCCTTCAAAGGGTCAGAAAATAGAGAGAATGTTGTGTTTGTATTTCCCTTCCAGGGCCTGGATAATGAGTTGCAATGAGAAAGACCTCTAACCGCATCACAGGGAAGACCACAACAGTGCCAGCGATTTACCAGTATTAACTCATATAATCCGCACAAGAGCCTGGTAGATAGGTACTATTATGATCCCTGTTTTACAATTAACACAATTGTGACCTGGAAGGGTTAAATGCACTGCCCAAGGTCACACAACTCACAGGTGGCAGAGCCTGTACTCAAACATTGGCCAGTCTTAACTATTCCACCTCTTTCAGTTATGTGACAGTTACAATGCTGCCTCACAAAAGAGCTAACGAACTGCCCCCTTGCTTTCTCGAGCCTCCGGGACTGACTCTCACATTGAGCGAGTGTCACAGAGTCATGGGTGAGGAGGGAGGATGCATAATGCAGTCCCCTGGTGCTACAAGCTCCTGGGAGGAACTCTGATACTGTACCCAATAGAGTCACATTTCACATTGTACAGACACATAAAAATATGTATTTGGAGACTGAGGTCCAGAGAAAGACTGATACCAAGTCTCAAAAGCAAGATTAGCAGAATTAGCCCCCTACAGGCCTAACATATAGCCCTAGCCACACTCATCACATAATTGTTTTTTTCCTGGCAGATTCAGTGGAAATAGGGGCCAGCTCTCGCTAAGGGGAATGAGATTATTGGATTTTTTATTTTTTTTTGCCTTAAACCAGAAGCTTTAAAATGCTTATCACAAGAAAATCATATATCACCTCTTGAATGAATCTATAATCTATCTATCAGGCCATGGGCACATGCCTTACCTCCATAGACAGTAACTGTCCAGAGGACAAGTCAAAAACTGCAATTCTGCTTTCTTGGTACACAAAGAGAGCTTTCACCAAGCCTGGGGCAGTGGATTGAGAACTGGCAGGCTCTAGTCTACTTCCCTTATCATGCTAGGTCCTCCCAGCCTACCCACCACCTGATGTTACAGTACACATATTACACAGAAACAGAGAAGGGGAGTGGAGGGGAGAGGAAGTGGGTCCGAAAGTCACTGCAAACGTCCAGTGGCACCTTGACTTAGGAGTTTATGACTCTACAAATTGTCACAGTCCCTCAAGGGACTATCTTTTCAGTTCCCCAAACACACAGATTGCTGCCTTTGCCGGGCCAGCATGACTCACTCTGAGCAGGTAGTCTGTCATGTCCATCAAGTCCGCCCTTACCACTCAGTGAGGCATTCTGAGGGATCTGCCCACCAACAGTCTACAGTTTGTAGAGCTGGGAACCTATGATCCACTACCTGGAGTGACATGAAAGAGCAGGCCCTTAGAAGCTTCTCTTCCTAATGTCATCACTCTCATGATGTTTGGACAAAAAATAAAATGACCGGACTACTTTCTCTTCTCAGGCCTTGTGGACACTAAGCCCAGGGGACTGAGCGCATCTTAAATGAAACTCGGGGATGTGGAAGTTCATGTTCTGCTGCTAGTTCTAGTCTTTGTCAGTGGAACTAGGTTACTTTACCTCTTGCTGTTTTTGTCTTTCCATCTGTAAAATGGCCCTGGTGCCGCCAGCCCACCCAGAAGGTAGCAAGGAACCAGATAGATGTTCTTGATTTTAAGTTTCAAATAAAGTCATGCAGGCTGCCTCTAATCACCATCTCATTACCTTGAGTTCAAATGTCAACTCTGCTTCTGCAACACTTAAGGAAACCTGGTTCCTGTATTTCTCCACACCTTTGTAATATTTTGAGTATTTTACAAATAACTGCAGGCAACGGAGAGCAAGACATTCAAGGAAAGAGCATACACAAATAATGAGATCACAAGGACAAGGGATCAAAAGACGCATATGTGGAGCACTTTCTGGTTTTGGAACAAAAGACAGAGTGGCAAAGGATGGGGCCCCGTAAATAAGATGTGTAGGTGAACGGTGAAATCACCGAAAGGGAAAAACAGGAAACCGCCAGGGTGGTTATATTTTATATGCAGGTGACCACTGTTGGCGACAAAAAGAAATCCTTTAAAAAGTAAGAGTCTTTGGAAGCAAGAGGTTAGAAGGTCTAAACTAATTAAAACCAGGTCGGCTAACGACAGGTAACATCACGTGAGCACTGAGATGGAGAGTAGCTATAAAAGCTTGATGCGTACATGCAGTGTATTAAGTTGGGAATATGTGTCTCTCCAGCTTCGTATCTATTAAAGGAACAAACAATTTACATGTGGCTGCATTACAGGAGTGTGATATGTGGAGTGACAAACCTTTCTCTTCACATCCAACTATGTTCAGTCAAAGCAGGGATGGGATGGAGGGGGGTGAGGAGGGGAGGAGAAAAGCAGGGAGAAAGAAAGTTTTAAAAAAATCTCTGCCTCAGCAAAAGTTTTCATTAAAATTTTAGACAAATGATCCCTGTGTCCTTCTCCCTTGCTGCCTGGGGCTCCATGCTATTTCTATGCAAATAACAACCTCGTGGTTTATATCTTATTATTTCCACCAGAGCTGCAGTGAGACATGACCTGAGACGTGTAAGAGGTGGGTGGGGGGCTGAGGGGTGGAGTTAGAGAGGAGAGAGAGAGAGAGAGAAAGAGAGAGGAAGAAGGGAGAGACAGAGAGAGAGAGAGAAAGATGAAGTGGGTGTTCACTCAAGTGTGAACAAATATTGTCAGGAGTGAGCATCAAGAACAAAAAAGAATTGCAGGGATAACGTGTTTATTTCAGTCCCCCCACCCGCCCTTGCAAACCGGCACCTTTTAAAATTCATTGGGCATCAGGCGATCATGCACAATCCATCTGCTTTCACTTTATCATTTGCATTTCATGCCTCCTGGCTTTTGATGTGCTGATACTTTGATGCAGTCAGGAGACATGCATTATCATTATTTCAATTTTCAAAGGGGTCAACGGGATCGGCACTTGCACACACAGATTTTTTTTTTCCCCCTACAACCTCTGCACAACCACCTCCCTTCTTATTCTTCACCCTAATGTTTAACGTAAAGGATGAAGACTCAAAAAGGTAGGGGTCAAATGTTTACAGTCTAAAAGCTCGCATACACCGCCTACATTCCCGCTTTACACAGGTACACGCGTACGACAAGCTAGATGGTCAGGGCTTGTGGAGTCTCTACAGGGTTTCAGACACACACAAAGACTCTCACACATGGAGACTCAGGGAGGCACACAGACAGAGAAAGAGGGATCTAGACGCAAGACACAGACACAAAGAGAAAGAGACCAGCACTCACACAGGAAGAGGCATGCACTCAAAGTGACCTGGACACACGCCCAGAGGATGCGAGACAGAGATTCCTATAGGAAGAAAAGGCAGATGTGCAAAGAGACACCAGTGCAGACAAAGGCAGGACGTGCACAAGGAGGGAGGCAGAAGAGGCAGTCTGAGCATGTGGCTCCTTTCTAGTTTCCTTTCTCGTACCTGAGAGGCAAAGGGGCAGACAGGACATTCTTAATCAGTTTGCATGAAATCGGGGGTCTTCCAGCACCACGGCTGCACATAAGAGGCAGTGACATGAAGACAGTGAAGCGGGCAGAGCAGGGTTAAGTAACCCCTATAACTGATCACTCCCTTCAGCTACAAATGATCGCAGCCTTCTGGAAATGAGCATTGTGGGGTAAGTTACAGCTACAGCTTTACTGTCTTTTCCCTACAACTAGACTTCTTTAACAAGGAGCCCTGCAGGCTAGGAGGAAGATGAATATAATGAATTTGATCACAAAAATTCAACCGGGTTTTAAGAAAAAAATCCCTAATGCTTTCTTTGTGGCAGGATTGAAATTCAACTAGCAAGTTTTTAGGAAAAACAAACAAACAAATAAAAACCCCAGCAGCAGCGACAACAACACACCACCACCACCTTTGCTTTTCAGAATATTCTTTGGATATCAGGGAGAAAATTAAAAACTCAATGTAACAAGATACTTTTCAGAAATCAGCTCTTTGTTCAGGTACGGGAACATTATGGAAATGCAGGTGTCTTCTTTAAATTCTATCCTCACAGATAATGGTATCTACAATTCTCTTCAGCATTCCTCAATATCTCATCCTAAGAAGGTATCCAAAAGAACAACTTAAAAATAAAGTAAGTTTCTCCCGCAGCAATAATCTCCCTCAGTAGAGGCAGTTCACAATCTTTATTTCCAGGCTACTCTCCAAAAAGAGAGCAGGACATCCAAGTTTGCCTTTGTTAGCACTGCTCTGCCTTTCCTTGGAGAGAAAGGCAAGCCCAGAGAAGGACATGAAGTTTATACGAATGCAGAGAGCAAACTTATCACATCACACCATTCTCATTTCTGACATCCCCAAAAGCTAATTGGACTGATGGCAGTGTCAACTTATTCTAAATGGGAATGATAGGATAGGACACTTAATTCCCATCCTTCCACTTGAAAGCCAAGGCTTCATAAACAGTTTGCGTGAGTCTAGGTAAACAACTTAGCATGCATATAGCTCCGCAAGCACAATCACCAAACCGTGTAAGGGAGAGGAAAAGGAAACTGAAACTGTGATGTGAGCCAACACTTTGTGCCAACTACTAGCTGCTTTTACCTATGTTTTCTCATTTGATGTCCACAGCATCATTTAGAGGTGGAAATTATCATCCCCCTTTGACAGATAAAGAAAGCTGGGGAGTTGAGGGGTTATACGAGTTGTACGAGGTCAGTCAGCCAGCCAGCCAGCCAGCCTCAGACAATTACATATTCCTGGCTCTGGAGAGAAAATAATTTTCCTATGCCTACAAAGAAGTCAGAACTATACTGTCGGGGACTTCCTGGGCGCAGTGGTTAAGAATTCGCCTGCCAATGCAGGGGACACGGGTTCGAGCCCTGGTCTGGGAAGATCCCACATGCCGCGGAGCAACTAGGCCCGTGAGCCACAACTACTGAGCCTGCGCATCTGGAGCCTGTGCTCCGCAACGGGAGAGGCCCGCGCACCGCGGTGAAGAGTGGCCTCCACTCACCGCAACTGGAGAAAGCCCTCGCACAGAAACGAAGACCCAACGCAGCCAAAAATAAATAAATAAATAAAAAAAGTTGAACCTTCTTTTAAAAAAAAAAAGGCACAAGCTTTTCTTTTGAAGGGAAAATAAATCTCCATGTCATACTCTTTCTCAACAATCCATCCATGCATCCATCCACCCATCTTTCCACTCCATAATTACCAAGTACTTCCTTACGTACAAGGGACCATCATATGTGCTCCTTTTCAGAGGTGCTTTCACAAATTTCTCAAAACATTAAAACTTGACACCCTCAACGTGTTCAGGGGATGTTTCAGAGGTAGCTCCATGTCTGGGAATAGATCTCACACCCCTCGCTCACAGATGAGAAAAAGGGAGGGAGGGCAGAACAGAAGCGTTCAATTAATTCTGTCTTTCTAGAAGGACATCAGAATGTAAACTCCTCACAGCAGGAGTTTTATATGGTTTGTTTATTACATAGCAGGGCTTGGAATAGGGCCTGGCACATAGTAGGTGCTCAAAACACTCATTTTGTTGAATGAATGAATGAATAGGCAGGGAAGATGGAGGGAGAGGGGAAGAGATAGACTGAGGAAGCCTTCCCCCAATCAGGATCTAGAACTAGGAATTCACAATAATCCTCCAAAAGCTTCACATACTTCTCCCAAACCCTAGAAACTTACTTTGTTGAGGGCCCCAGCTCCTGTCAGAATTAAGTGAGAATTTTCAACCTGGATGGTTCTCTGTCCCAGTCGGACAAGGTAAGCCCCAATCCCAATGGCCCGGCATGTAACCTTAAAAAAGAATAAATTCGACATGTCACATATTTATGTTCCCTCCCTAGCTATAATAACTAAGGCACAGATATGTAAAATCCACATTAACAGGAAAAAAATATTGCTTTTTTAGGAAATCTGTTTCATTAATAACAATACAAAACCACAATTTCCTGGTTAAAGCAGAGAAGGTACAGAATTCTTTCAATGATTCAAGTAACAGTTAAAGGATCATACGCCCTTTACTTCTCTTACACTTTTGTTTATTTCACAGATGTCTGGCATCTACACTAGAGGTATGAACAAGGAAAACAGTAAGAGGAGAAGAAATTTCAGCTGTTAATACTCTGGTAGAATATTTAGAGAAATGAGAAGTTAAACTAAAGGCTAACATGAGGTGCTAGGTTTAGCTGGGAAATTCAATTATTTACATTATCCTGCCTTCCTACTTTCGTGCACAATTAAAATCAAATTGTAGATATACAGTTTTTAAGAAATGCTCCCATTTGGGACTAAGTAGTGGGGATGGGAGCAGAAACAAATCCTAGTCAGCTCTTCAAACATCTCATGCTCTGGCAAGATTTACCAGGCTAATGGTGATGATCTCATCATAGGCCAACGAGGATTCTCCAGCAATCATTCCAGAACCTCGAAGGTTCTCTGCTCCAAGTCCCTCTTCCTTCCCAATAATATCGGTTATCTTGTACCTAGTGGATACAGCCATGCCAAATTATACAGGTTAAACAC